>NC_049214.1:24432774-24477774 GCF_013347855.1 Anguilla anguilla
CTCAACCAGCGTGCAGCATCAACCACAACCCAACCAGCGTGCAGCATCAACCACAACCCACCCAGCGTACAGCATCAACCACAACCCAACCAGCGTGCAGCATCAACTACAACCCAACCAGCGTACAGCATCAACCACAACCCACCCAGCGTACAGCATCAACCACAACCCAACCAGCGTGCAGCATCAACCACAACCCAACCAGCGTGCAGCATCAACCACAACCCAACCAGCGTGCAGCATCAACCACAACCCAACCAGCGTGCAGCATCAACCACAACCCAACCAGCGTGCAGCATCAACCACAACCCAACCAGCGTGCAGCATCAACCACAACCCAACCAGCGTGCAGCATCAACCACAACCCACCCAGCGTACAGCATCAACCACAACCCAACCCGCGTACAGCATCAACCACAACCCAACCAGCGTACAGCATCAACCACAACCCAACCAGCGTACAGCATCAACCACAACCCACCCAGCGTACAGCATCAACAACAACCCACCCAGCATACAGCATCAACAACAACCCAACCAGCGTGCAGCATCAACCACAACCCAACCAGCGTGCAGCATCAACCACAACCCACCCAGCGTGCAGCATCAACCACAACCCAACCCGCGTACAGCATCAACCACAACCCAACCAGCGTACAGCATCAACCACAACCCAACCAGCGTACAGCATCAACCACAACCCAACCAGCGTACAGCATCAACCACAACCCACCCAGCGTACAGCATCAACCACAACCCAACCAGCGTACAGCATCAACCACAACCCAACCAGCGTACAGCATCAACCACAACCCAACCAGCGTGCAGCATCAACCACAACCCAACCAGCGTGCAGCATCAACCACAACCCACCCAGCGTGCAGCATCAACCACAACCCAACCAGCGTGCAGCATCAACCACAACCCACCCAGCGTACAGCATCAACCACAACCCACCCAGCGTACAGCATCAACCACAACCCAACCAGCGTACAGCATCAACCACAACCCAACCAGCGTGCAGCATCAACCACAACCCAACCAGCGTGCAGCATCAACCACAACCCAACCCGCGTACAGCATCAACCACAACCCAACCAGCGTGCAGCATCAACCACAACCCAACCAGCGTACAGCATCAACCACAACCCAACCAGCGTACAGCATCAACCACAACCCAACCAGCGTACAGCATCAACCACAACCCAACCAGCGTACAGCATCAACCACAACCCACCCAGCGTACAGCATCAACTACAACCCAACCAGCGTGCAGCATCAACCACAACCCAACCAGCGTGCAGCATCAACCACAACCCACCCAGCGTGCAGCATCAACCACAACCCAACCCGCGTACAGCATCAACCACAACCCACCCAGCGTACAGCATCAAGCACAACCCAACCAGCGTACAGCATAAAACCACAACCCACCCAGCGTACAGCATCAACCACAACCCAACCAGCGTACAGCATCAAGCACAACCCAACCAGCGTACAGCATCAAGCACAACCCACCCAGCGTACAGCATCAACCGGAACCCAACCAGCATACAGCATCAACCACAACCCAACCAGCGTACAGCATCAACCACAACCCAACCTGCGTACAGCATCAACCACAACCCAACCAGCGTACAGCATCAACCACAACCCAACCAGCGTACAGCATCAACCACAACCCAACCAGCGTACAGCATCAACTACAACCCAACCAGCGTACAGCATCAACTACAACCCAACCAGCGTACAGCATCAACCACAACCCAACCAGCGTACAGCATCAACCACAACCCAACCAGCATACAGCATCAACCACAACCCAACTCACTCCACTCTATATAAAATGGTCTGAAACTTGAAAATTATCCAGCCCGTGTTTTTCTGCTTAGAAAATAGTTTAGAAATAGTTACGAGGTTTAAAAAGATGACCAAAATCAAAATTGATACTTTTAAAATACGCATACGTACACCTTTGACAAATAACACGCATTATTGTTATTACTTTCATAATTTAGACTATAGTGACACCAAAATTGTATAATATACAGTTCCAAAATTACAGGATGACTCCTAAAGGGTCAAAATGCTCCAAAATTTTGGTCGCAATTTGTCAAAAATTCCAAATCTTAAATATTCCTCAAATATCCTTCCTCCATCGGAATTTTCTTGGTGGAAAATCTCTTGAGACTTGAGACGTTTTGGAAATTTTGTGTCCAGATTCACACTGAACATTCCATTAAATGTGTTATACTGCATGCTAATATGCTGGTTCACAGAGTGATCAATCACTGTAACGACCAGCAAAAGACTGCACTAGTGACAGAGAACGTGACCTCAGCGCCCCCTTCTGGCGGACAGAAAAAACGCGTTTGGAATCCTGACACATGCTGTACCGTACGTTTCAAAACTGCAAGAAAGCCTATCTATCTGGTGAGGAGAACAGGTGAGTCTCTGTGCCGTACCTATCTGGTGAGGAGAACAGGCAAGTCTCTGTGCCGTACCTATCTGGTGAGGAGAGTAGGTAAGTCTCTGTGCCGTACCTATCTGGTGAGGAGAGTAGGTAAGTCTCTGTGCCGTACCTATCTGGTGAGGAGAGTAGGTAAGTCTCTGTGCCGTACCTATCTGGTGAGGAGAGTAGGTAAGTCTCTGTGCCGTACCTATCTGGTGAGGAGAGTAGGTGAGTCTCTGTGCCGTACCTATCTGGTGAGGAGAGTAGGTGAGTCTCTGTGCCGTACCTATCTGGTGAGGAGAGTAGGTAAGTCTCTGTGCCGTACCTATCTGGTGAGGAGAGTAGGTAAGTCTCTGTGCCGTACCTATCTGGTGAGGAGAGTAGGTAAGTCTCTGTGCCGTACCTATCTGGTGAGGAGAGTAGGTAAGGCTGCCGGTGGTGAAGAGCAGGTAGGTCTTCTCCTCCACCTCTCCCGAGGGGGAGGGGGTGAGCAGGGAGGAGTCGGGCCGGGAGGTTCGGGTCTTCCCCATGAACTCGGCCACCCGGGATTCCAGTTCCCTCTCTCTCTCTGTCGTACTGCGCTGACCCTGCCAGACAGAGAGAGAGAGAGGGGGGGAGGGGAGAGAGAGAGCGAACGGGAGGAAGAGAGAGAGAGGCAGAGAGGAGGGGGAGAGATAGAAATAGGAGGGGGAGAGAGAGAGAGGCAGAGAGTGACAGAGGGAAGAAGAGAGAGACAGAGAGGAGGAGGAGAGATAGAGATAGGAGGGGGAGAGAGTGAGAGAAAGGCAGAGAGTGACAGAGGAGGGAAGAGAGAGACAGAGAGGAGGGGGAGAGATAGAGATAGGAGGGGGAGAGAGAGAGAGAAAGGCAGAGAGTGACAGAGGAGGGAAGAGAGAGACAGAGAGGAGGGGGAGAGAGATAGGAGGGGGAGAGAGAGAGAGAAAGGCAGAGAGTGACAGAGGAGGGAAGAGAGAGACAGAGAGGAGGAGGAGAGATAGAGATAGGAGGGGGAGAGAGAGAGAGAAAGGCAGAGAGTGACAGAGGAGGGAAGAGAGAGACAGAGAGGAGGAGGAGAGATAGAGATAGGAGGGGGAGAGAGAGAGAGAAAGGCAGAGAGTGACAGAGGAGGGAAGAGAGAGACAGAGAGGAGGGGGAGAGATAGAGATAGCAGGGGGAGAGAGAGAGAGAAAGGCAGAGTGACAGAGGAGGGAAGAGAGAGACAGAGAGGAGGGGGAGAGAGAGAAAGATGTTAATGTTCTCATTATTTATTTAACCGTTTGTTCTCATGTTTAAAAACCTTTCTTTAAGACCACAGCGATAGTAGACGCCATGGCGATAGTAGACGCCATGGCGACAGTAGGCGCCATGGCGTCTGATTGGTCCCACAACCTCCCCGCCCCCTGTTATTAGTCACCAAAATCAAGTAAACAAGACAGCGAAGGCACTGAATTTTCAGACAGCGACGCTACAATAATTTAGGCTAAACAAATTAACTCAAAGCGATTTCATTTGCAGATTGTCTAAATTAAGATCATTAATAAACTGTTTTCTTCAGCCGTATGACTGTTCTCGACAAGGACAGTATGATAAACCATGCAATTAAGATAATTCATTGACAGTGACACCGATGACTACTTGAAGTTACTGGTGACTTGTGGTTCGACCTGGACTTGCAAAGACTTGACTACAGCAGAGCAAGGGGATCCAACATAACCGTAAAAAGGCCAGTGTCTTCCTGCTCACATGACCAATAATGAATGTGTGCTGTGTTGTGTTGTGCGTGCAGCGTGTGTGTTGTGTGTGTGTGTTGCATGTGTGTATATGCGCAAAACCCCATTAATCACGAAATAATTCCAACCTGTATCATGTGACCGAGCCTCAGGCTGTGGGCGGCGTGCGTGGGGCGCGGGTACGCCCGGCCCCCCTCCCCCGCCTCCTCCTCCTCCCCGTCCTCCTGCTCGTCCCCGTCCTCCTCCTCCTCCTCCTGCTCGCTGTCGCCCAGGTCGAAGAGCAGCGGCTGGTGGCACTGCCCGCCGCGCTCCCGCTCGGCCCGGGCCCGGGACTGCGCCTCGTAGTCCAGCAGCAGGTCCGGCGAGTCGTGGCGCCGGCAGTGCGCCACCATCACCGTGCGGATGGTGCTGGCGTTCATGTTCTGGATCTTGAAGAGACGCTTCACCACGTTCACGTTCTCCGACTCCACGTCCTGGAGGGGGTGGGAGGAGGAAGCGTGCTTGTAATTAGCGCTGTCATTGGTTCACTAGAACCATCTGGGCCCTGCGTCATTTTAAATGCATGTGTGCATTAAGTGAGCCCTGTATCATTTTAAATGCATGTTTGCATTAAGTGAGCCCTGCATAATATGAAATGCATGTTTGCATTAAGTGAGCCCTGCATAATATGAAATGCATGTCTGCATTAAGTGAGTCCTGTATCATTCTAAACGCATGTTTGCATTAAGTGAGCCCTGCATAATATGAAATGCATGTTTGCATTAAGTGAGCCCTGCATAATATGAAATGCATGTTTGCATTAAGTGAGTCCTGTATCATTCTAAATGCATGTTTGCATTAAGTGAGCCCTGTATCATTCTAAATGCATGTTTGCATTAAGTGAGCCCTGCATAATATGAAATGCATGTTTGCATTAAGTGAGCCCTGCATAATATGAAATGCATGTTTGCATTAAGTGAGCCCTGTATCATTCTAAATGCATGTGTGCATTAAGTGAGCCCTGTATCATTCTAAATGCATGTTTGCATTAAGTGAGCCCTGTATCATTCTAAATGCATGTTTGCATTACGTGAGCTATGCATAATATGAAATGCATGTTTGCATTAAGTGAGCCCTGTATCATTCTAAATGCATGTCTGCATTAAGTGAGCCCTGTATCATTCTAAATGCATGTTTGCATTAAGTGAGCCCTGCATAATATGAAATGCATGTTTGCATTAAGTGAGCCCTGTATCATTCTAAATGCATGTTTGCATTAAGTGAGCCCTGCACAATATGAAATGCATGTTTGCATTAAGTGAGCCCTGCATAATATGAAATGCATGTTTGCATTAAGTGAGCCCTGTATCATTCTAAATGCATGTGTGCATTAAGTGAGCCCTGTATCATTCTAAATGCATGTTTGCATTAAGTGAGCCCTGCATAATATGAAATGCATGTTTGCATTAAGTGAGCCCTGTATCATTCTAAATGCATGTTTGCATTACGTGAGCTATGCATAATATGAAATGCATGTTTGCATTAAGTGAGCCCTGTATCATTCTAAATGCATGTCTGCATTAAGTGAGCCCTGTATCATTCTAAATGCATGTTTGCATTAAGTGAGCCCTGCATAATATGAAATGCATGTTTGCATTAAGTGAGCCCTGTATCATTCTAAATGCATGTGTGCATTAAGTGAGCCCTGTATCATTCTAAATGCATGTTTGCATTAAGTGAGCCCTGCATAATATGAAATGCATGTTTGCATTAAGTGAGCCCTGTATCATTCTAAATGCATGTGTGCATTAAGTGAGCCCTGTATCATTCTAAATGCATGTTTGCATTAAGTGAGCCCTGCATAATATGAAATGCATGTTTGCATTAAGTGAGCCCTGCATAATATGAAATGCATGTTTGCATTAAGTGAGCCCTGTATCATTCTAAATGCATGTTTGCATTAAGTGAGCCCTGTATCATTCTAAATGCATGTTTGCATTAAGTGAGCCCTGTATCATTCTAAATGCATGTTTGCATTAAGTGAGCCCTGTATCATTCTAAATGCATGTTTGCATTAAGTGAGCCCTGCATAATATGAAATGCATGTTTTCATTAAGTGAGCCCTGCATAATATGAAATGCATGTTTGCATTAACTGAGCCCTGCATAATATGAAATGCATGTTTGCATTAAGTGATGTTTGCACTAATGGCTAATCATTGTGCCTATATCCGTGCCTTGTGTAGCCAGGTTTGTAAGAATTCCAACCACTCACTATGAATTTGAGGGTCTTTAAAGAAGTTAGCGCTATTCTCTAATGAGGACATTACACATACTGGTGTATGAGATTCGTAGGTGGCTCAGTCATTCACTATGTTTGAAGCACCGTGTCATGAAGCTTGAACTTTGCCAGAATATTCCCGATAGTGGAATATTATCTTTCTTTTGTACATAGGGTGGACTATGGGGTATTAGTTTCTCCATGGGCATGGAAAGTACTTATTCAAATTCACTGTGTGCTGATATGTGCTAGACGAATGTAAAATTTCCCTTTAACTGATTATAAATAGCAGCACTTGTGAAACACACTACAGAGAAATGTCATCCCTGGGCATGCAACAAAAAGATTACATACTGTAGAGTGGGTCCTGGGTCATATTGAATGCATGTGTTCATTAAGTGGGTCCTGGGTCATATTGAATGCATGTGTTCATTAAGTGGGTCCTGGGTCATATTGAATGCATGTGTTCATTAAGTGGGTCCTGGGTCATATTGAATGCATGTGTTCATTAAATGGGTCCTGGGTCATATTGAATGCATGTGTTCATTAAGTGGGTCCTGGGTCATATTGAATGCATGTGTTCATTAAGTGGGTCCTGGGTCATATTGAATGCATGTGTTCATTAAGTGGGTCCTGGGTCATATTGAATGAATGTGTTCATTAAGCGAGTTCTGGGTGCTTCGGTAAGGGGCGGGGCAGACCTGGAAAGCCTTGTTGAGCCAAAGAACAGAGCATGAGGTCATGTTCCCGATCCAGTGCAGGTTCCCAGAGATGAGGTGCGCCTCGTTCAACCAGCAGCCAAAAACATCGTAGGGCTTGTTCCTCACCCGGGACAGCAGGGTGTAGTTCTCTATGGGAAGGGACGAGAGTCACACAAGCATTACTGCAGTTCATTATGGGAAGAGGCGGGAGTCACACAAGCTTTACTATAGTTCTCTACAGGAAGGGGCAGGAGTCACACAAGCATTACTGTAGTTATCAGTGAAGTAAGGTGAAGAGCATTGGCATTGTGCAACATTGTCTAGCCCTGAACACTTGGCACTGGACCCTATAAACATCACACACTGTGCTACAAGCACAGAGGCTGCCATACAGGCCGTGGCTCATCCATTAAACAATCAGCATCCCAACATGCACTGCGCTCATGCATGCAAGAGCTGCAAAGGGCTGGCTGCCAGCGACAGTGAAGGAGGGGGGTGTGGGAGGAGCTTCAGCGGCCAGGACACCTCAGCGCCCTGACGCCACAGGAGCCCCATGCAGCGGTAACCATGGAAGCAACCACAAATCAGCTGACCACAGGTTTCACCCTGGGGCAAGAGCGCCCATCAATAACAGCCCCAGTGTCCCACAATCCCTCTCACTGACCTTAACCAAGGCATTTCCATATGCGCTCACTCCCTGTACGTAGATATACGTAATACCGACATCGGGTCCTAATGTCAAGGACTGACTTACCAAAGACTGTAAACCACCTCTAAAACAGGACCAAGAGCCAATCAGGAAAGCGTGCGGATGACGCCTGTTTTGGGCATGAGAAACCACTCCACAAATCAAACGCACTGTTCCACCTCCCATGACATCAGCATGATGTCATCATTTATAAATACCGGTCGGCTCGTTCGCTCCATTTATCAGCAGCTGGCATTCAGTGGCTGTTAAGCTTCACGGAGAGACAGAGAGCATCTGGCCAGCTGCGTAAAAGCCTGCTGAGCGTTGGGAGAAACAGGAGACCTAAGACGAGCTGGAGCACATGCTGCAAGCCGACTGCCCTTTCACAGTTACAAACGCAGACAAGCCAAAGCCATAAGACCCACGGCGCAGAGAAACAAAATGGAGGACAGAGATGGCAGCTGTTTAGTCCATCTCTGCCTCTGACACAGCCACATAAAACTGTAACATGCAGAGCAAGGTGGTGCAGGTCAGAGCAGCCGCCTAGCTATCCGCTGCTCCCGTGTGAACCAAGGCACCTTCTAAACACGCACCCTTTACCAACATCTGCTGTGCAAGAAGGAAGCTTCTGTTTGCTAGACTGAATTAAATTGCGCTGCGTCATATGCTTTCAATTCCCAGAAAATTATATAATGCTGTGTTCTTTTACACAGCACAAAATTACCCCTTTCACTGCATCTCCCACACCCCTTACCAAAAACCTTGTACTTCTTATCCCTAACCGTACAAACAGCCCTATTCAAGTTTGATAATTGTCTTCAAAAACATTTTCAGACAAAGTGCTAGCAGAGCTGCCAAAGGAACGCTCGCCAACCAGCTATGCTAAGACCCAACAGTTATGAAATATCAAGCACAGATGCTACATGAAAGGTTAAAGTTCAGCATTAGAAAACCTCACAGGCTAACTTCGATGTGAGTGTGTATAAGAGAAGCTAACGTGCTACATTAGATATGAGTCTGTTAGAAAAGCTAACGTGCTAAAATAGATGTAACTGTGTTAAATAAGCTAACGTGCTACACTAGTGCGGCAGGGTTCACAGTGGGGGGGTGGTCGTACCGAGGCTGATGACAGCGATCTCCCCAGAGGAGGACTGATGGGGCCCCAGGTAGACCCCCGACACCAGCAGCAGGCTGTCGTCCGCGTTGAACTGGGAGAACTGGGTGTAGCCCCAGTTAAACTGGCGCATGCTGGAGCTGTGTACGAGCGCGATGTCGCCGTCCGGCCGCTCCGTGTCCCACAGCTGAGGGAGGGGGAGAGAAAGAGGCAGTGGAGCCAGAGAGAGAGGGAGAGGGAGAGAATGAACACATTTTAAACAAGAAGAGGGGAAAATGCTGGTGGAGTGGGGTGGTGGTGGGGTGCAATGGGGTGATAGTGGAGTGCTACTTGGGTGGAATGGGGTGCTGGTAGAGTGGAGTTGGGAGGTGGAGTTGGGGGTGCTGGTGGGGTGGGGTGGGGGGTTGTATTGGAGTGAGGTGGGGTAGGGGGGGTGGAGTGTAGTGGGGGGGTGGGGGTGGAGCAGAGTGGGGTGGGATGATGGTGGAGTGGGGCTTGGGTGGAGTGCTGTGGGGCGCTGGTAGAGTGGTGTGGGGTGCTGGCGGGGTGGAGTGGGGTGGTTTGATGGTGGGGTGAGGTGGGGTGGAGTGGGGTGCTGGGGGAGTGGGGGAGTGGGGCGGGGCTCGAGACCTTGACGGTGCAGTCCTTGGAGCAGGACGAGAAGCGGTGGCCTCGGTGGGAGAAGGCCAGGTGCAGGACCTGATCATGGTGCTCCCTCAGCGTCTGCACCTCCACGCAGGGAATGCAGTCAAACAGACGCTTGAACTCCCTGTACCAGGACACGGCCGCTGCATGGAGAGAGAGGGAGGGGAGGGAGAGGGAGAGAAAGGGAGGGAGGAAGAGGGAGAGAGAGAGGGTGGGAGAGGGAGGGAGAGGAAGTCAGGACATTCTGGCATGACTGGTCTACAGCCCAAGAGGGAAGATCACTATGGCACTGCTGAAAAAACAACAAAAAGCCCCACTGTGACATCACAGAGAGATTCACACTCCTTTGAGTGGCAGGTAGGCTCCTTATCACACACGCGTGGCCTCTACACACCGTACCGGCAGCACGCGGCTTATTGTGTGAACTTTCCACCAGCTCTACAGGTGGTTAACCTACATATCCAAGAGGACTCCGCCCACAGAACCACCCAAATCATCTCAGGTAGGGCTAGCAGCTAACATGAATGGCAGTGAGGGTTAGTGACCAGCACATGGCCGGTAATAAGGGCTAGCAGCTAACATGAATGGCAGTGAGGGTTAGTGACCAGCACATGGCCGGTAATAAGGGCTAGCAGCTAACATGAATGGCAGTGAGGGTTAGTGACCAGCACATGGCCGGTAATAAGGGCTAGCAGCTAACATGAATGGCAGTGAGGGTTAGTGACTAGCACATGGCTGGTAATAAGGGCTAGCAGCTAACATGAATGGCAGTGAGGGTTAGTGACTAGCACATGGCCGGTAATAAGGGCTAGCAGCTAACATGAATGGTAGTGAGGGTTAGTGACTAGCACATGGCCGGTAATAAGGGCTAGCAGCTAACATGAATGGCAGTGAGGGTTAGTGGCTAGCACATGGCCGGTAGTGAGGGTTAGCAGCTAGCACCTGGTTTGTAGTGAGGGCTGGCAGCTAGCATATGGCTGGCAGCGAGGGTTAGCAGGTAAAACCTGAAACGGTTCACACTGCTGTGCTATACCGTGAAATTCCACAAGGTGGAGCAGGGTACCTGGGTGCCGGGGGACGGAGCGCGGGATCCGGTAGTAGCTGTAGAAGAGCTCTCTCCACAGGAACTCGTCCCGGGACACTGCCAGCCACTGGTGGCAGGTGAGCCCAGCGATCAGCACTGCGTCATGGGGCAAATGCAGGAAGATCTCCAGCACCAGGCTGTCTGGCAGAGCTGGGCCACTAGCCATGCTAACATTCTGCCTGAGAGAGAGAGAGGGGGGGACAGAGAGAGAGAGACGGAGGGGAAGAGAGAGAGAGATGGAGGGGAAGAGAGACAGAGAGAGAGTAAGATGGAGGGGGAGAGAGAGACGGAGGGGAGGGGAGGAGGGGGGGTGGGGAGAGAGAGACAGAGGGGAAGAGAGAGCGAGCGAGTGAGATGGAGGGGGAGAGAGAGAGAGACAGAGGGGAGGGGAGGAGAGAGAGGGAGAGTGAGAGAGAGAAAGGAGGGGAAAAGTGAGAGCGGGAGAGGGGTGGGGGGAGGGAGAGAGAGAGAGAGAGAGAGGGGAAGAGAGAGAGAGAGATGGAGGGGGAGAGTGAGAGAGTGAGACGGAGGGGGGAGAGAGAGAGACAGGTAGAGGGAATGGGGAAAAAAGTGGGAAGGGGAGAGAGACAGAGAAAGAGGGGAGGTGGGAGGAGAGATAAAAAAGAAAGAGACAGGGAAGGGGGATTGAAGGAAGAGGAGAGAGAGGGGAGGGGGAAAGAGACAGATTGAGTGGAGGGGAGGAGAGAGAGGGCAGAGGAGGAAAGAGAGAGTGGGAAGGGGGAGACAAACTGAGAGTGAGACTTTGACTTTTGGTGTGTCCTTTATGTAAATGTTGTTCAACGTTTTAATCATTAGAACTTTACAAAAGCCTTTACTATCAACCTGTATCAATAAATGACTATATCAATGCAAATGAGTAAAGGTGCACTAACGTGTGCAAAACTGACTTCAGACCGAGTAGTCTTCAGAAAGGGTCAGCATAGCTGCACTTCGCCAGCTCTGGGCCTAGTTCACAAGAGTGACCCTCGCAGCGAGGACCACGCCCTCACACCACACACATGCACAGACTGGCAGGCAAGGGGACCAGTCTACAGAGAGAGGGAGAGAACACTTTTTATAACGGGCAGAGGGGCACCTCCACGTGCACAAGCACAGCGGCTTCACAAACACCACTTCCTTTCACCGACACTCTCAGTTTGACCCCCGTCTATATGAAGCATGTGGACTGTTGAAAAATGCACATTGCAACATTATTGCAACTTTTCCATATTATTACTCTGTTCCCCTGAGCTGTAAACTGAAAGTCAACAGCAGAGGCTTTAAAAATAAATCCTTGCCCTCCCGCTTCTATATTAAGCCTACAGATGTGATTTTGAAGCCGTTCGACAGGCGCTGACCACACCGCATATCTGTATGTTTCTGTAATATGACCACTTTAACACTGGCTCCAAAAATGGAGGACCGTGGGGAGTGTAATTCTCTCCAGCAGCACTGAGTTCCACACTATCAAAAGACAATATCTGAAGAGGAGACGAAAAGAGCCAACTAATCAGTCAAGTGTAAAACTGGGCGGCAATGTAGTGTAATGGGTAAGGAACTGGTCTTGTAACCCGAAGGTCACAGGTTCAATTCCTGGGTAGGACACTGTCGTTGTACCCTTGAGCAAGGTACTTAACCTGCATTGCTTCAGTATATATCCAGCTGTAATATATGTAAAAATTGTGGATAAGAACATCTGCTAAATGCCTGTAATGTAATGTACAATTCACTCTGGACTAGCAGAAAACACTGAGGACGGCTGAGACCAAAGTATGCTTGTCTTCAATTTCCAATGTCTATGTTGCTAAGATACCCATGATTTAAATGGTTTTTTTTGTTGTTTTGAGTGCAGGCTCCCGTCTTTCTATGTTTGTAATTACTTTGAGCAGCCTATGCACCTGCAATTGACTTTATTTTGTTTGTTTCTTGAGCACAGGTTGGTCACTTTCATAGAACACATCAAGGCTGTGACTGAATGTTAAGGTGTCCACTGATAACAGTCCGAGTCGTGTTCAGACACAACACCAACACTTTGCTGGAGTGACAGGTGGTTGAACGTCAGAAGTTGAAACCCAGGGGACCGCCCATGCAGGTGAAAAGGCAGTCCAGTCACGGAAGGTCACTTGCGTGCTGACGTGAGGTCAAACAGCCCACAGACATGAGGGAGACACATCCAGTGGGAGCAGGGGTTACACCTTTGCTTGTTTTAAATACACCTCCACCACAGTCATCCTGTTGCTAAGCTAAACTGCGGTCACCAAGAATTCTCAATAAAAACTCCCTGGTCACAAACTCCATAGTTCTTGGGCAAACTGCAAAAATGACCACAATGCGAAAATCTGTGGAACCTCTGGACAGGACCTGGAGACAGTTCAGACTGCCTAGAGCCGGGCAGACTTATTCCGGTTTGGAGCAGGGGTGGGCAATGAAGGCCATATCTGTTTCTGGTTTCCATGCCAACTTCTGGCCTTAATTACTTAATTACCCCTAACATGTACACTATCTGGCATTTTAGCTAAATTTCTTGATAAGCACATGGATGACAGCTGAAGACTGTTCTTGTGTCCATATATGAGATGTTTTACTGTGATCTAATCTACAAGTGAACCAGTGCTTGTGTGGACAGCCAATTAGCTCATTTAGTCAGAGTAATTGGTGGAAACAAAAACCTGAAAACACATCTGCCCTCCAGGACTGGAATTGCCCGTCCCTGGTTAGGAGCCGCGAATAACAGAATATTAATCACGTGACTGCACATTCCTCTACGACAGTGGTCTGCAACCCTGGTCCTGGAGAGCTACAGGGTCTGCTGGTTTTCATACTGACTCTGCACTTCATGAATCAATTAGAGCAGTTGATTACACAGTTAACTCAACTCACCTGGTGTCTTGGATTTCAATTCGGTGCTGATTTTAAGGTGAAAACAAAAACCAGCAGGCCCTGTAGCTCTCCAGGACCGGGGTTGGAGACCACTGCTCTACGACATAAATAAATGTGTGTTACAGAACTTGGCTAATAAGCTAAATGTTTAAGAGGGTTAAAGGATTTTATGCTAATTATTTTAGTAAGGATCCGCCCCTTATTCAACTTTTGGGCTGCGATCTCAACTGAATAGATATGGTCTAGAACTAGATGAACAATTTAGTAATGCATTGTACCGATCCTAATGAATCAACAACACGTAATTAATTGAAAATCTACGTGTTATTAATTCTCGAAAAACGCGTTTATTTCATGTAGGACTTATCTAATGTTAATTAGTTACGCTTAACTGGCGTCATGTGTTAAGACATGGGTGAGGGGGTGATTTAATAAACGGATGCAGCCAAGTAGAAACCAAAGCCTAGTGTAAACAGCAAAGGGAATGACTGTAGCTCACCTAAAACTAGTAGAGTAGTCAGTGCTACTTCCACAGTCCATGACAAAATTATTTAGAGATAGCTAGCTGGTTACTGATAAAATAGATCTAAATGACAAGGTTATTTAGGAACGAAACAGCGTTCGTCCTACCAATCACACTCATCTCTGACGGCGTTTGTGTTAGTCTAATGGTAGACTAACTAGCTGGCCACGGTGGCAGTTAACATTAGCCAACTATCTGCTTGTTGTGACAAGAGAAACCGCTAGCGAATAATAATGAAAGAAAACGTTCAGGAGGAGAAACGTTAACTAGGTATTTGCTGATAGCGGTTAGCAACCAATGTTGCTGTTGCAAGCTAACGCTAACTTGCTTCCCAATGGTCTGCTTGCTACCAGCTAACTAAGATAGCAAGCAGCTACCTTTCGAACACAGATCTATTAATTCAGCGAGTTTTACTTCAGAACCGGTTATTTACCATACTAACTATAATTTCAGTTAACTCGATATGCAAGTCGATTTAAGGAAGTATGTACATCTACTTGACGGCCAGTGTTGCTGACTACACCCTTAGGAAGACTCAGATAGAACTTTCGGATAGCCTGTTAGCACAACATAGCTAATGCCAACCAGCTAGCTGGCAGTGACGTTTAGCTAGACTAGAGAGCTGCTGTTTTCCATACAAACATATTTGACATTTCACGTCTCGTCTAAGATCGTCCATTATTCACTTACCTGGCATTGGGTGATTTGGGAGGCGTTTTGTATTCTGACGTGACCAATTCTTTAAAAGATAAAAAATATTCTAATGACAACGACAATTTGTTCGGCCGGTACAGAATCTGCTGTCCCTCAGGTGTTCAAATCAGACATTACTAGCCGCTCATTAACAGAGAATGGAAAAATGGCATCCAAGGCTTACTAATTAATGTCAGAGTAAAGGCAAGATAAGCCATAAAGTCTGTCGCCTTTGCGTCAGTGAATACTGGTAACTAGCCGATATTGATAAATAGCGTAATAATGATAACCATATAACGTTAAGGTAGCAAAACTTGCAACGGTGCGTAAAACTGGAAGGCACACAACATGAACCAACAGCACTAATACTAGTTTTCTATAACATTAACAGACAACAACTTTTCTTAAAAGCTCAGCTCACAAGTTTTTATCCTTCTATCAATGGAATTTTCAGGTACTTAATGTCATGAAAACATAATTCACCTGCAATTTAAAATAGCTGATTGTTTTGCTCACTACTCTGTCCAATAGGGAGTTTGGGGACTCGGTTATTGGCTGGTTGATCAGATCACTTGACCGTAACCTCTGACAAATGTTTTTTGTGCATTATTGATCACCCGCAGTCAGGCAGGTCCCACACCTCATACCTGCCGCTAACGCAGAGCCAGGACAGTCGTCAGGTTTAGAGCGATGCTGTGACGAATCTTTGGAGGTAAGAAAAAAATTTTTTTATGCAAGTCAAAAAGAAAGGATGAATATTTAATCTAATGAATAAAACTGTTGTTTTAAAATTAATCTCTCATCTCAGGTTTATTTACTATCTACTTAAAATGATTTAATGTATTAACTTCTGCCATGTTAGAGGCCTGTGTAGTTCCCTTTGCTATGTACCTAAAAGTGTCTTATATCGGATACACCTCCAATGTTTTATTCTTCCGGAAATACCTTTCTTTCTCTAGACCTTGAAAAAGGTAATTTGATAGAGGTGATATTATTTAATCTGTAACAGCCATGATCCCTGAGGAGGGAGAGATACCATGCATGGCAGCATTTATATTCATTCATAATACAACTATATTACAGTTAAATCGATGGAGAAAGAGATAGTCAGAAGGAAAGGGGGAGGTAGCAATCCTGTGGTTTGAAGTCATGAAAGATAGAATGAAACAGACGACATGTAGAGAAGGGAGAAACTTGAGAGGTAGAGAAACATTAGATGGGCTGGATTGGCCTTCTTTTGTCCCTGCACTACAGGAAGCTGATTTAAATAAACAAGGCTGAGCACGAGATTTCTGTGCCAGGATCGCGAGGCCACTCATCACTCAGCAAAGAAGGCATTCTTGCAGCCGCACAATAAGCACAGGAAGAAGTACCGCTGTGAAAAAAAATAGTGCAACATCCCGATTTCTGTTAGCATTTTCATGGTGAAATATAGTACTGTGCTCATAGTCCTCATGCCCCCCCCCCCCCATGGTGTTGATTCCTTGCTTTGTCAGCGCTGTCCTACCTGGCGGGGAGGATAGCGTCCTGCTGCTGCTCTTCCCCAAAGAGGAGCAAAGGATGACGCCGCCAGCATGGCAGTAAGTGCTAATGCACATGCTAATGCTAACACACACTAATGCTAATGCACACATGCTAACACAAATGCACACGCTAATGCTAATGTATACGCTAACACTAATGCTAATGCACATGCTAACACTAATGCACAAATAGGGGCTTCTGTCACACAACAGCCTCACTGGTGCTGCTCGACATCACTGTCCTTCAGCAGTGCACACCACCAAGTACCTTTCTAGTGGCATTCTGACATAGAGACTGTCTCTCTCCCGTCTTTAACAGATTTAACTGCAGTTTCCCTTCCATTCATGATTTTCACTTGTCCCCCTAAGTGGGTGTTTTATATTCCTAAGGTATTTCAAGGAAATAAACATATTTTCTCATTATGCATCATGGAATAATGGTCATGGTATAATTTATATAAGAGTCTGTTTGCTGAGAATGGGTTCCTTGACTTTGTGCAGGTGTTCTTCCATTGTATAAAGCTAGTGAGAGGACCGACTGAAACAACTATCGTCCTATATCCAAAATATGCTGCCTGGCTAAGATCCTGGAATCTTAATAATCAGATCAAATCATACCTACCTATGTTCTCTGTGCTTAGGCCCCACCAAGCAGAAACATAGCACTACTTCAGTTATTTTCTTCGTTTTTAAATGACATTGTATTAGATTTGGACAGCAGATCTGCCTTATTGGGCTGCCATATTGGGCAGGTCTCTTGCGAACAAGAGGTTTTATCTCATGGGAACTCCTGCTTAAATAAAGTTTAAATAAATAATAAAATAAAGAGTAGAGGTTAACAAAATTCATCTTAAAGCTTGCTTTCCCTCTCTCCACCATAGACTGGGAAGTGCGGTCCGTCTGTCATGGGATTCCAGCCAATGCGCTTCCTCCAGCCTGCTCTAGGCCAAAGGACAGGCAGGCAGAGAAATATGAGGTCACCATTCAGAACATTCCAGAGTCCCCACAAGACGTTTCTAATTTAGGGATCTAAGCTGCAGTTCTACAAGTGGCATGCAGGGGGCACTGTGTCTCTGTACTGTAATAATGACGACTGGCCTGTAAATTCCAAAGGTAGGAGGTAGGCCAGGCTGACTAACTTCATGGTACAGAGATCAGTGGGGTTTCACCTTTCTTGCAGCTAATACATCTAATCTTTCCTATTCCTGTACTTTTTTTATTTGCTCAGCTCTTTTGTACTGTAATTCACTGGGGCGAAAAAATAACAATTATTATTCTTTTATCATAACGTACAGCTGTGAAAATGCTCCACCTCAATCCTGAGGGGTTTATATATTAGGACAGGCTTTTCAAATTACGGTTTGCCATGTTAACATAACATAACACCAGACGAGAACAGGCCGTTCAGCCCAACACTGCTCGTCTATTCCTACCACTAAACTGTACTTAATGTTTAGTTTACCTGAAAGGTAAACATTACAATTACTGATTATTAATTGGCCTCTGGGCCTTCTTGGTGATATTGCGTTTTCGTATTCCTGAGAATTACACTGATTTTCTGGATAAGAGAGTCTGCTAAGTGTCTGTAATGTAAATGCATGTTATTACTGATTAATTAAGTGCTGAGTAAATATGAAAACCAGCAAGACACTGTGACTAGGTTAAATAGCCCTGCACTAGGGTTATTCGTTCTGTGGGTGAACATAGTTTCACCTAAATAAAGCTATTCCTACAGCACACATTAATGTTTGTTGAACCAAATCGTGTTCTTACGTTTTCATGAATTACAAAATAAAGAAAAAGTTAACTCAATCGTATATTTATTTCATTTCACTGAATCATGATTTTATTTTGATAAAAAAAGTATTTTTCTTAAAACATAAAAATATTTTCTAGCAGATCTTGCTATGAAAGAACTCAGTTATGTACTCTGAAGAAGTGGTTTACCAACTCTTTTACCCGTGCTTTATCAAACAGCTTCTAAATGCTTAAGCTGATGCAACATTGACAAAGGGAGAAAAACTAGAACCAGGTAATCCACAACCACCTTTCTCCCTTTGCCACAGTGTCAGTATTGTTAACAGAAATGCCCTATAAACATGTCAGACAGCAGACTGTGCCACACAAGAAGCCACAGGAATAGATTGCCATTTTAAAAAAAGTTCTCTCCTACCTTGCCATTCACAAAGGGAGAAAAACTAGAACCAGGTAATCCACAACCACCTTTCTCCCTTTGCCACAGTGTCAGTATTGTTAACAGAAATGCCCTATAAACATGTCAGACAGCAGACTGTGCCACACAAGAAGTCACAGGCATAGATTGCCATTTTAAAAAAGTTCTCTCCTACCTTGCCATTCACAGAAAGTGGAACGGTATGGATTTTGACCAAACCGTTTCATTTAGTGTGACGCAGCGAACAGTAATTGCTTTGGTACACACAAATGCCAATTAAAGTGGTTAGAATTTTTGTAAACCCAGAATCCAACCAATAGGAAAGAAGAGATCTTATTTCTATGGCTTATTGTTTGCAGCTTATTTGATTGTCCACCCGTAATGATGATTGGATTGACACTTGATGTTCCAGGCTTGTGCGACTCGGACAGGCTGTGTGTCCTTCCATCTGTCTGGGAGCTACTCCTTCAGCCAGGTGAGGAGCTGAGGTGTGTAGTAGGTGATGATGATGTCAGCACCTGAAAGACAGATAGGCAGATAGCACTTTAGCTGGACTCATAATATACTTATAATAATCCAAAATCTTCTCTGTTGGATCACAGTCCTTGGATTTCTCACAAATTGAACTTTCTGCCGGTCCCTCCAATTAGCATGGTGAAAATTGACATGAAATAAAATAAAAATACGGTTAAAAACCAAAACAGTCTGAATACACAAATTAAAAGCCATGCTATGTGTGACAGGCAGTTTTACGGTGTTTGATTTTGAAAGGGCGGGCGGACAGACCACCCTCCTTATGCGCCCCCCTCCCCCACCCACACCCCCACCCCCCAGGCGTTTCTGCCCCGCCCCCTAGCGCATAGGCCCCGCCCACCAGCTCACCCGCACGGCGGAAGGCGGTCATGGACTCCAGCACGGCGGTGCGCAGGACGAAGGCCCCGGCCTGGGCCCCGTGCCACAGCATGGCGAACTCCCCGGACACGTTGTACACGGCCAGCGGGTGGTTTGGGTGCTGGGGTGGGCACAGGGGGAGGGGGGTCGCTGCGGTTACAGGTTTTACTATTTCTTTATAGCAGTGGTCTCCAACCCTGGTCCTGGAGAGCTACAGGGTCTGCTGGTTTTTGTTTTCACCTTAAAATCAGCACCCAATTGAGACCCAAGACACCAGGTGAGTTGAGTTAACTGTGTAATCAACTGCTCTAATTGATTCATGAAGTACAGAGTCACTATGAAAACCAGCAGACCCTGTAGCTCTCCAGGACCAGGGTTGGAGACCACTGGAGTCTTTTTCAGAAAGGTTAAATGGAAGTGACACTTGACATGACGGCATAACCTTTCCACTATTTAGAAGAATGAAAAGATAAATAATGAAGGTGTGGGGTTGTGGGTAAATAAAGATCAGCTACATAAACATACACTGTTAAAAAAGAAAAAGTTAACTAAGCATGTGCACACAAGGCCATCTGCAAACCAAACAAACGGTGTAATAAAATTATCCCAAAACAAGACACAAACTGCTGTAAAGTTAAATTTATCTTTTTAAAATACAACCTGGACTAAAAACGTATTTATCCTTAAAACACTGCTTTTTAAAAAACCGACTGGAAAAAAATATATATATTTAGCTGATGAACGTTTGACTGAGAATGATTTGATTCCCCAAAGCACTTTATGTGGGCCACATATATTATTTAACCTTGGGTTCTCATTCTCACCTTGTGCGGTCAGTGCCGGACCGAAGGTTAGTGTAGATTTTTTTTTACACACTTACCTTGTTTTTCACCTCCCTCACTATGTCCAGGTAAGGCAGTCCTGGCTTCACCATCAGAATGTCCGCCCCTTCTCTTACATCCCGCTCCTGAAACACGAGGCACGCACCTTTCACACACACACCTCACTAACGTATCAACTGCCAATCAACTACTGCTAAAGACCCCGTGAAATCACCTTTCTTCTTTCATTATCAATCGAGCCACACGATAGATGCATACTGTTCACATATGCCGTGTCTGCTCTGTATGAGATCAAAGGAAGGTTCACTGATTGGCCACATACTAAAGGGTCATGCTGTCAATTGGTTACCATAAAAATCAAGGTTACCATGAATACCAAGTGCTCCTGTAGTTGAAAACATAAGAACTAGTTGCTTTCTGGATTAAAACAAATCTCAATTGAATAAAATTAGTTTAATATATGATATGATATCATCCATTTTATTTGGTACTTTATGTACAACTATTAGAAATAATAAAAAGACACAGAGTACATTCACGCGCGCACACACATATATACACGCACATATATACACACATACACACACTCACTCACACTCACACATACATACACGCACACACATACATATACATATACACACACACACACACACTTACCACTGCTCTCAGTGCCAGACCCCTGGCACCAGGTGGTAGCTGGTAGCACCGGCGGTCCCCAAAAGCTGGCTTGGACTGGGCTGCGTCCCTTCAGACAAATATAATACCCCGCCATCAGAAACACCACACACAGGATCATAACACGCACCACACACACACACACACACACAGGAGCCATCACACACACCACCCAAACAAGAAAACACAGAATCACCTGGATCAAGCATGACTAATACGCAGACTTTGTCTTTCTCCATCTTTCTACCACACAGGTAAGAAGGAAACTGTTTAAGGATTTCTGATGTATCTGATAATAGGCCACTGAGGGCCAAGACCATATACTGCTACAAGTTATTCAACACAGACCGAAGTCCAAACTGGGAGAGAGCGAAGCGGGCTGGCTCTTTCCTGTTTACCTGAAGGGACCATAGTAACAGGAGGCAAACTTGGCACTGTAGCTTAACACAGACACCTGAGAGGGAAACAGAGAGACGGGTCAGTAATAAACGCAAACTTCCTTGTGGTTACAGCAAGTCCTTTTTACTCAACAATCTATCAAAATAAAAGTCTGCCACAAACAGCATGTTTATGATGCAAGACCGTATGCCAGAAAACTAACCCTCATACCATTTACAGCTAGTCAGGGGTGTGTCAAGGTTTTTGTAATTTTGTTATTTTAGACTGGGAGTTTTCTACACTTTCATATATATTAAATACTTTAATGAAGGGAAATGGGGAAATTGAGACAAATTCTTCTCAAGCAGAGGCTGGGCAGGGTTCAGACCTTATTCCCCAGCCCGTTGGACAACAGGGCCTCTTTAATGGCACCGATCCGCCCGTCCATCATGTCCGACGGTGCAATGATGTGGCAGCCTGCAGAGGCACAACATGGTACAGTTTACACACACACACACACACACACACACACAGACGCACGCATGCACACCACTTATATCGTGACTTTTTTTATTCATTTCTTGCCACAACCATCACCTTGCACAAAGAAACATGCTGCTGTGCACAAGGCGTTTTCCCCTCTCGTTACAGTAAATAAACCACAAGAGGGACTCGCCTGCTTGGGCGTACGCCAGCGCGACCTCCGCCAGGCGCATGCAGCTCGCCGCGTTGTCCAGCGTCCCATCATCGCTCAGTATTCCTGAAAAGACAGAACCTCCTTTCACCCAGACCCAGCACACAGAACCTGTGATGTAGCGGTTACTGCTAGCCCAAACCCAGCACACAGAACCTGTGGTGTAGCGGTTACTGCTAGCCCAACTCCAGCACACAGAGCCTGTGGTGTAGCGTTTACTGCTAGCCCAACCCCAGCACACAGAGCCTGTGGTGTAGCGTTTACTGCTAGCCCAAACCTAGCACACAGAACCTGTG
Source organism: Anguilla anguilla (assembly GCF_013347855.1). Lineage (NCBI taxonomy): Eukaryota > Metazoa > Chordata > Actinopteri > Anguilliformes > Anguillidae > Anguilla > Anguilla anguilla. The sequence continues at coordinate 24,455,016 of NC_049214.1, forward strand.
ATGTAGCGTTTACTGCTAGCCCAAACCTAGCACACAGAACCAGTGATGTGGCGGTTTCTGCTACACAGTTAGCACAGGTTCTCAGTCTAATGGTTACTGCTATCAGGCCCCAGTGTACAGAGCAGAAACTGACCGCAGTGTCCATGTGAAGTGTAGGGACACAGTGTAGAGCACAGGGACTGACCGCAGTGACCGTGTGAGGTGTAGGGACACAGTGTAGAGCACAGGGACTGACCGCAGTGACCGTGTGAGGTGTAGGGACACAGTGTAGAGCACAAGGACTGACCGCAGTGACCGTGTGAGGTGTAGGGACACAGTGTAGAGCACAGGGACTGACCGCAGTGACCGTGTGAGGTGTAGGGACACAGTGTAGAGCACAGGGATTGACCGCAGTGACCGTGTGAGGTGTAGGGACACAGTGTAGAGCACAGGGACTGACCGCAGTGACCGTGTGAGGTATAGGGACACAGGCAGACGTCACAGGCCAACAGCAAGTCAGGGAAGCAGGATCTCAGCTTCTTCACCGCCAGCACAGCGGGGGTGTCGTCCCTGTCCGCACCCGAGCCACGCTCATCCTGAGGGGGAAGCGAGAGTCACCGTGGCTGGGGGATGAGGCCTAGGCTTGGATCACCGGACAACTTCGGAACATTTAGCCCAAGACGTGCACAGGTAAAGTTCTCTCCTTCTGAACCACACATATTGACAACCACACACATAAAGACTGTTTTTTGCGACTCACCTTTGCAATTTTAGCTGGTACACCAAAAATCAGAACGCACTTCAGGCCTTTTTCCACAAGGGGGCGCAGCATTTCCTCCACTTTATTCACCCCATATCTGCCAGTTGGAGGTGCAAAAAAGACAGACAGAACCTTCAGTTTGTTTTGTTTGTTTTTGTTTTAGCGAGTTTTCTACAGATAAACCAAAGGAACTCCTTAAATTTACACAATCAGGTCCAATGTTCTAAGGAATTCTAGTAAAAAAAATACTTAAAATCATCAGATATCGCATCAGATCAAGAAATCGAAGTTCAAAATGTTCTGAATCCATCCATTTGTGAATAAATGAGGACAGATTTAGCAGTGACATAATTTGTGGAAACACATCATCCCACCATTCACCAGAACAAACACTGTCTGTAGAGTAAAACACCTCATCAATAAGCCTGTGCTTCCCCTGTTAACAGTCATATCAAACCACTCTCCAGACCCATCTCAGGGTCGGACTGGGCCAAAGCACCAGTGTGGCAGGGACCTTTATCAGCCGCAAGCCTGACCTTCTCCCGCTCATCACATCATCAAAAGCTTGTCTTTCAGTGACACATCTGACAGAGGGGAAAGCTTGAGAATGGGTGGGAGAGAGGGAGGGAAGGGGAGAGAGAAATCTAGAGGACAAAGACCTAACGAATTCTGTCCTTATCTTAGCCCAGGGCCGCCTCTGGTTCCGCCCAGCCTGATTACATTAATCTGCACTCTCCAGTGCACCCAAATAAGGCCCCCCCACCCCTGATACAGGGGGACTGAGAGGAGAGAGTGGAGGTGTGGGGGGAGGTCAGGGTGTGGGGTGGTCGGGGTGTGGGGTAGCTAGCGTACCTGGCCTGTCCAGGGAGACTGGCAATGGGTTCGATTGCATCAGGACTGTCACTGTAGAGAGAAAGGAAAAGACAGTCACCCTGAGTCGCGGAACAATACACTTGAACTGTACACTAGGTGCAGCCACACGCCTGTCAACTAACAAACAAACAAAAAGCAGGCCTATTTCTGTACACTAGGGCTGTCATCTGAACCAAAAACTGTCATTTGAATATTTGCATTCCAATAAAGAACAGTGATTTGATTACACCTGAATATTTATTGCAACATTTGTATAATTATTGTGTGGGCGTAAATCATCTGAGAATGTTTTAGTAACATCCCGTAATGCGTGTTATGCCCACAAGAGGGTGCAGGAAGGGCACACGGGCAAAGGAAAACAAAATTCCACTTATAAGATTTTATAGAAATTGTTGATGGATACAGACAAAATGGAAAGCAGCGTTGATAAAGTGGTGCTTTCCTTTCCATACAGTCATCTCTCGCTGCAGATTATTAACCAGCTATGATATTGTTTTTATTAGGCTATTCAAAACCTGATGGGCATTGAGCCACTGAAAAACGCAGAGTCATTCAGAAGTGGTGAGGTTCCAAAACACAGAACAAATTCCATTTTCAGCATGCAAATTGGAATAAAAATAAATAATATAGTCAAACTTTTTATTTGAACCATTTTTATTTTCCCCCCATTTCAAGAAATATCCTAATTTAAATCTGAATCTGACACCACTAGGGTATACAGAGCTGGTAATGTACGACAGCACTAGAGTATATAGAGCTGGTAATGTTCGACAGCACTAGTGTATATAGAGCTGGTAATATCTGACAGCACTGGTGTATATAGAGCTGGTAATATCAGACAGCACTGGTGTATATAGAGCTGGTAATATCTGACAGCACTAGTGTATATAGAGCTGGTAATATCAGACAGCACTGGTGTATACAGAGCTGGTAATATCTGACAGCACTGGTGTATATAGAGCTGGTAATATCAGACAGCCCTAGTGTATATAGAGCTGGTAATATCTGACAGCACTGGTGTATATAGAGCTGGTAATATCTGACAGCACTGGTGTATATAGAGCTGGTAATATCTGACAGCACTGGTGTATATAGAGCTGGTAATATCTGACAGCACTGGTGTATATAGAGCTGGTAATATCTGACAGCACTGGTGTATATAGAGCTGGTAATATCTGACAGCACTGGTGTATATAGAGCTGGTAATATCTGACAGCACTAGTGTATATACAGCTGGTAATGGACAAGTAGCACAGCTCTAGGACATTTGCCATATCACAATTTGCATGTCTCCTTTCTGCACAAGTGCACCACTGACTCATCCACACAACATAAGCACTTCCTCTATCCAGCAGGCCACCACGCACCCACATCCACACTCATACACACAGGCACAGACACACACACACTTCCTCTGTTCAGCAGGGCTGCACACACCCAGACCCAGACCGACACACACACACACACACACACTCATTTTGCGGTCCTACACGTATATACTGTGATCTCCCACTCCCCGCCCCCGTGTGCATGGTAGACAGGCTGCATTACGTGATGAAGATGGGGTAGATGAGGTTTTCAGGGCGCAGGTCGGCAGCGCTGGTTTGCCAGTATCTGAGCGTGGGGTGGAAGTAGCCACTGTGCAGGAGAGACTCCACAGACTGCATCGCTGCACTGAGGGGCAGAGACAGGACACAGCGTGCTGCACTTACACAGAAAAACAGCCAGAGACTCACAATGCCTAACTGTCATTTAAGGAACATTTGAAAAGCTAAATTACCATGGCAACTAACCTAACTCCTGAGAGCAGTATGCACACAACTTGGGGCGTTGGCTGAGCCGAGACACAGAACCTTGAAGCCCTACCCAAACAGTTGGTGGGAGGAATGTACAGCTGCCATCCCAACGCGGCAGGCACTGTTTTAGCTAGAGAGAACTGCTGGCTGGATTCTCTACTCCAAACGGTTTTTCCGAGGTCATTCACGTGAACAATATCAGAGGAAAGACCGTTTCTATTGTTTGGGTGCACAGTGATTTCAGCCTTCAGAAAATGATGGGATTATCAAAACATGCCCAACAAGTAAAATACGTTTGCACTCCATTACTTCTCAAGAAAATAAGCAAAGGACTGAAGTCTACAGCACAGCAGAACTTCGAGGCACATACATGCGCCCCATTTAAAATGGTTCAAAAAGGCAAACCGGACCTTGATAGTTTGGCGACGGTGTTTCTGCATAGGTTCGCTCTTCTGAACATTTTTACATCGAAATCTGGATGAACAGGTATTGCCTGACTGTACAGCACAGGTTGATTATGACCATGGCCATTTTCCAGACACAAGACAAACATGCCCTTGGTCTGGTGTTAATCCAAACACGGCTGTGACACGACCAGCGGCTTTACGCCCATCTGCCGAGAGGAATGCAAGAGCTCCGGCAGTTTGAGGAACCGAATCCCACCGTTACGGTCCAATAGCTACATTTTCACTACAGGCTTCCCAGAACTCCAACTTTGGAATTCGCTAAAAAAATGTAAATACATTTTTTAAAAACTACTAACTACCACTGAATAAGCAACCGCTCTGTTCATTGTGTGTGTGCTACCAAATTTACACATTTACAAAAAAGTGTTTAATTACTGACGTTCAACGTGTATTGATCTAAAGGCAATGTGCTCAACTCAGAAAGCGCTGCAGCACAGTAAAGGCTAGGACATACTTTCCGCGTTCCGCGTCCGCGGACAGCAGCGGACTTGTACCGGACGCGTACGCGGTTCCATTCATACTACAATTGAGGGTCGGCGTCGGTGTGGCGTTCCTCTCCGTGGCACGATGCTTGATGAAGCCAGAGAGCCAATCTAACATGGAAATAATGGGAGGTATGTCGTCTCTCCCGCCTGCACCGCCGCTCCTGCCTTTCAACTTTCTCTTGGCCTTCACATATCTGTCTCGCAGATATTTCCACTTTTGACGGCAGGCATCTTCATCTCTCCCAAGCGTTTGCGCGATTTCTCGCCAGGAGTTCAACGCCGTTCGGCTGTCTTTGTATTTTGCCAAAGACGAATTATATAAATGTGGGTAACGGCGGATCTCCTCACACAATCTCTCTTCAAAACGAGCATCCATTTTGTTATCTGGAACATGCGCCGTCGGCGCGCTTGCTTTGCGTACAGTCCCCGCGGTCACAAATTTTGGGCTGCATTTACGTCACGCGGACCGAAGCGGACCCTCGCGGACACGCGGACGCGGAATGTATGAAGCTAGCGTACACTGCATTTGCAAAGCTAGTGCGGCTGTTTACAAAGCAGCCATTTCTTATGATTCTTTTGCGCGTCTTTTTTTTTCATTTTGAAATCTGGTTTTGCATCAAACACAAACCCATCGCCAATGATTACCAACAAGCAATCGATATACTCCTTTCTCAATGAAATGAAATAGTTCAATGAAAATTAATCGAGTCCATTTGTGTTGCAGGCATTATCCTAACTTACCGCATGCAAGCGTTGCTGATGCAGAATCTAGCGAGCTAGAAGCGCAGCGGTTTCTATTGCGAAGCTGTCAGTTCTTGGAATTCTAGTTCTATAGCTAGCTTATGCATACTATTTCAACTGAGTGGTGCAATAGAGTTATCCACCAAGACGTAAAGCTTAATTCATGGTCAGCCTGCTGCATACATAAGGTAAGAAAATGCTTAGCTAGCGATAAAAATAGTTTAGAAATGTTCATTCCGATACGCAGTTAGCTTGATAAAACAGTTAAAGTGCACAGGTTCTTTTCACTCGACAAGTTTTAAGTGTCACCTCTGTCCCCTATCATGGCTTGTAATGTCTCTGTCCCCCGGTCTGCAACGGCGCAGCTGGTTCGAGTTCTTTCAACAACAGCTAGCAATCATGAAAATACATGCCAAATCATGCATTGATATCTCTGATCATAAATTGTCACGGGGCGTTAACTGGCGGTCTTACCTTTGGGTTCACTTGTCTGAGCTTTCTGGCAAAGTACTTGACTTGGTCCGGCTGGTCGGCCACCATACATAGGATGCGAGGTCTCTGCGTGCACAGCTCCAGCTCTCGCGATACCAGTTGGTTACGCAAGGCGGAAGGTAAGTGATGTAGCTTAGCCAAAACAGTGAACAGGGGTTTGCGAATCTGTCTTGCTGTCAATGTCTCTATCTCGATCTGCACTCCTCTACTTTACTATGTTTCTCAGAATGGACGCATTGATAGTACAACCTTGAGGTAATTGTCGGATTTAGTTAATCTGGTGAATGGTAATGAGGTCTATTCTGGTAGCTAGACTGGCTAAGTTAGCTGACTGTTGCTAGCTGAAGAGTCAGATGGAAAAGCGTTCATTTGAGATGTGTACGTTATACTCATTTGCAGCATCTAGACTGAAGAGACAAAGAGGTGCTTCATGCTAGCGACCTATACTAACTATTTTATTAATCCGGATTTAGACGCATAACTGGTCAAGCTGTCACAACTTCCAGTATTATTTTTCATCCGTGCACTGGCTACCATAATAACCAACGTTATATAATTAGCTTGCTGTCTAGCTTGCTATCCTTAGGTATCTTAAATATAACAAGCCCTTTGTCAGGCCACATTCGACTTATTTTCTGTGATACTTTTGTCTGAAGTTGCACTTTTTATTAGCCAACCCCACCGTTTTTTTTGGGGATGTGCTCGGTGAGGAGTGGGTCATTACGTAGTATTAGCTATGTACCGTAGATGAACCGCCTATGATGCACCTCCGACCTGGACCGTTTCTGTGTGCTCAGTACGACGCTCTCGTCTCTTTCTCTCTGTGCCTGCAGGTTGGATTGTCACCTCTCTCGTGCCCTGATCCTGTGAAGGATTCCCAGATAGACTGTTCACTTAAAAGCTGCCTTGTTCCAGCGCGAGGAGAGGGAAGACCACCTTACTCTGCCCCCTCCATGGGCGTGCTGTCTGTGTAGGGGCTGCTTGAGCTGTGCTGCTGGATTTGAGCCGGGCCTTCCTACAGAAAGGGGAGCTGCACATCAGCATAAGCGATCCTGCGGTGTTCTCCTCCCCCAGGACGGTCGCCTCTCCTATCCTCGGGACCCCCTGCCCGCTGACTGGCGCCCCTCCCCATCCCGTGCAGACCCCCCTCCTGCACGCCCCCCGGCGCGTCCCGTCTCCGTCATGCTCTTCTCCCTGCGGGAGCTGGTCCAATGGCTGGGCTTCGCCACCTTCGAGCTCTTCCTCCACCTGGGGGCGCTGCTGGCCTTCAGCGTGCTGGTGGCGCTGCATTTGGACCTGCAGGCCATGAGCTGGTGGCTGGTGTTCGTGCCGCTCTTCGCCGCCGACGGACTCAGCACCTACTTCACGGCCATCGTGTCGATCCGGCTGTACCAGGAGGGCGAGCGGCGGCAGGCGGTGCTGCGGCTGCTCTGGGTGCTGACGGTGCTCAGCCTCAAGCTGGTGTGCGAGGTGCTGCTGTGCCAGAAGCTGGCCGAGCAGAATCAGGCACGCGACCTGTGGTTCGGCCTCATCGTCTCGCCCCTCTTCATCCTCCTGCAGCTGCTCATGATCCGCGCCTGCCGCGTCAACTGAGGGCGGGACGTGCCGCGCGTGGCCGACGGCGACGGACTGACCGCCAGCCGCCCCCGCGTCACGGGTTCCCCGGCTCTCTCTGTTGTCGTTCGGGGGACCTGAAACGGTGCCGCGGGTAGCTGACTGCGCAATGGACTCTGCACACCGGCTGCTGGACGCTCTGGCTGACACTCCTCCTGCTGCTGCTCCTCCTGCTGCCATTTAAATGGAGTTGGCCATATCCATCCTGTTTATATGGAGTTGGATATATCCATCCTGTTTATATGGAGTTGGATATATCCATCCTGTTTATATGGAGTTGGATATATCCATCCTGTTTATATGGAGTTGGATATATCCATTCGGTTTATATGGAGTTGGCCATATTCATCCTGTTTATATGGAGTTGGATATATCCATCTCGTTTTTATGGAGTTGGATATATCCATACTGTTTATATGGAGTTGGATATATCCATCTCGTTTATATTGAGTTGGCTATATCCATTCCGATTGTATGGAGCTGGATGAATCTATCCCATTTATATGGAGTTGGCTATATCCAATCTGTTTATATGGAGTTCACTGTGTCCGTCCTGTTTATATGGCAATGGCTATATCCATTCCGTTTATATGGAGTTTGATATATCCACCCTGTAAAAGGTCACATGACTCTCTCTCTCCCTCTAACTTGTCATTCATATGTCTCTCCTACTCTTGCCCCCCGACCCCCGGTGTCAAAGCATTTTGTTGTAAACTTGTGTCAGATCGTGTTTAGTCCACTGCTCTTCATGCAATCAAAAACCATTCCCTTCACAAGTACTGTAAGCATAAAATAACTCGCTGTCCGAAATGTAACGTTACTTTTCTGTATTAAACACGGGTTTGTGTTGTTTGTGCAGCGGCATGCAGTCCTGACTGAATCAAACATGTTCCAGCCACACTGAAAGGTGTCTGTTTTGGTCCCCCCCCCCCCCCACCTGATAATGCTTGTACATATATATATGGTTTCTGAGAATTGTACAGATGATGCTGCGGATGTTTAAAATCTGATCAGAAACACGGTGAATGTTTTTCATTTGCACTACCCCGTTATGACTGGTTGTGATTGTGCACAGGTGTGTGTGAGATGGGTAGTTCATGGGAAGCCCTGCTTTCTGTATGCCCACACCGTTTTTCCTATTGTCTGATGAGTAAATTGTTAATAAACCAACATTCAAAGCATCCATGCTCTGTGCTGTACTTAAGGATTTAAGGTCATTGTGGTTCTTTCTGTATGAATCCTTTAAAAAGTGCCTTCAACTTCAACTCCTCTGTTTGTCCATACCTGCCATCCCAAACCAACATGTCCAGTGTTCCAGAAGTAATGTGATAGATTCCTGTCTGGGTAATAGCTGTGGAAAAGACGAGTGAAATTCATTGTCAAAAACATTTCTGCCAATTTTCTGCTGGTAAACGAAAACTTCTCACTTGATTTATTTCCCGTCCCGTGTGCCAGTTTGCGCTAGCATTTAGTCAGATCATTCACAAACTTCCCACATAAATGCTTATGGTGTGAATTGAAAAGCAGCTGTTTATTGTGCTGCAGTGGTGCAACAGCTTGTGTGCTGTGATGGGCTAGCGAGCGGTACGGACTGTATTTCTCTGGTCTGCCGTCTCCTCTCGTGGTTCCTGAGACCGTTTCTATCCTGACGCTAGTCAGCTTTACCCTCCATCTTAAAACGGTGGTAATGGGCTACTGCGAATAGGACAGCTCCACCATCAGTGGTGAATAGTGAGTGCCTCCACCTCCCGCCAGATCATTCCATTCGACGAATCCCGAGGTGGCTGACTCTTCCTTCCCTCCCTCCTTGCTTGTCCCCGCCACCCAGTGGTGAAATTAGGTTTGCACGGGTCAAGACAGCAGAATCACGGGTCAGCCTCCCGATGTGAAAGAGCTATCTCTTCAGACTGCGTCTTCATTTGCCTCCTATCTTCACCCCATAGCACTCCCCACCTTTTATACTAATTCAGATTATGTCATTTTATGGTTTTGGGTTATATTTTAATGTTTTTCTTTGTGTGTGTGTTTCTATTCTGGTGGCTTGTTCTGGTGGATCTAATCTGTACGTATTCAGAATTTATATTTTGGTTCTTTGTTAGCAAAGTTCCATTTGCATTAGTGCTTTTGTGACATTGAGTCCTATACTTGCTGATCGGGGAATGTTGTTAGCTAGGTCTGATGCAACTGCTCATATTAATCCGGCGAATGCGGTTACGTTTCTCTGACATTGTACGTCGCACTGAATGTGAGCGTCTGCTAAATTAGCCTAATGTAATGTAATTATTTCGCATCCGATGCAAATTAAAGCACATCGCACTATTTTATGCAGAGCACGTGAGCAGAGTTTATAGAATTTAACAGCAGCTGTTGTAGACATCCCAAGTTTCCAATAATACATGTTAATTAGTGGATTTTTTTTACTTAACATTAATTGTACGCTAGGAGAAATAAACCGGCCCTTGTTTCCCAAAATGGAGATCAATTATTTTCCAGAATCCGTTACAAATGTGAGAACCCACGACGCTGTAGATATAGCCATAACTTCCCCCGTTCCGCCAGTATTTGGTGAATTTTTGTCTTACAATTTTTTTTATTTAACTGTGTTTGAAAATAAAATAAAATTAAACTCAGTTAAGGGAATCTTGGGGTTTGTCTTGGGATTTGAAAACCTGAAGAAAATATACTTAATAATGCTCATTTATTTGTATTTCTTTTTGTGAAAGACCCAGTGTTAAAATTGATTTATTTTCATGATCTCTGTAATCATCCAGAATTGTGTAGGCATACTGTTCTTTTCTGGTTTGCATGACACCGTCTCTGATGCAAAAAGTTCACTCTCAGTTGTAATTAAAAGTAGTGATATTTATATAATAATTGGCTATTGATACGAATCATGAGAGGCTAAAAATCAATGTCATAATAATATAGCCTATAACAGAACCAATGACACGATCGTGCACGTAGACCCTGTTGGTGCTTCAAAGTAGGCTGACCGCTTCGGAACGTTCTTGGATTCAACCACAAGGGGTCACTGTTTAACCATAATGTTTCCGAAGGGAGGAATCGTATTTTTGTTTCCTTGCCGACCGATGAATGGGTGGTGATAATAATAATAAATAGCGGACTTCACGAGGGAGTTGGTCGAGGGGAAGGAGATTATGATCATTCGCCAGAATAAACCTTTTGTTCAATGTGAAACCTACCTCGTGGGTAAAATATGTCCTGGCGCGCCGTATTTTTTTGGTCTCTTTTAGGTAGCCTATAAAAAGCAGTTTTAAGTGCGCGAGGTCATTTCACAAACTATTCTCGTTGTTAATCAAAACATATCCATATATTTATAGGTCACTTCAAGACTCATTAATTTAGACGCTATGTGGTCTTAACCGGGCTCTTATGTAAAGGATTTCCATTTTAATTAGACAAGCTGTTTAAAAAACGATAGAAAGCGCTTATGACGAAAACGACAGCAAATTTGTGTTAGGTTATTGCTAGTTGCGGAATACCACTACCAACATAAGATTTAGTGGTTCCGACACGTGCATCGGCGCAGTGTCCTCCTATCCCTCCTGTTCAGCCGATTCAAATAAAATCAAAAAGTCCTATTCAGTCCTTGCATAACTGAATCAGCTGAATCACTAACCAGATCTGTTCGTTTCATGGTAAACTTGTTACACGCGGGTTAGCTTAGGCTATGCTATTTCGCATCAAACTGTTGTTAGAGAAATCAAGCATGTAAGCTCCAGCCTTGTGGATAGGCTGCATCACAGAAAGTAGGCGACATTAAATGTGGAAAAACATGTAATACTATTTGATAGCCTATCAATGTAATTGGGTGACAGATGTAGATCTGTGTTCTAATATCCCAACATTGGATCTGTATTAGACAAGCCACGCGCTGTTGAAATAGTGACCGCGTTATGACAGTTAATCTCCGCGGATCACATTTTGACTGCTGTCACACGGTTGATATTGTTATTCTCACTGATTTTTCACATTTTGCCACAGGGTAGGCTATTAATGAAGACAAAACTCAAAGCAATTTATGATTACGCGAAAACAGGCAATGGGAGAGTTGTAGCTGTGTGCGTATCCTATATTGGTTTCTAACCTCTCCCTCTCATGAACAGCAAACGTACATTCAATCAACAATATAGCCTACAGGCTAACTCTTCATCCGACCAGTCAGGAAAGGGTCGCCAGCAAGCGTCGTCGTCTGTGCTAGTCTGGAATTCAGGCGTGTGCGCTCGTTTCGCCGCCTCGTTTTGTTTCACCCCGGAACGAGCCTACAATTTCACCATCTTAAGAAATTCTCAAATGATTGCAATTGTGCCACACGGGTTCCACGGTCTAAATTAAAATATTACATGTTTATGAAAAAGGCAAGGGAAAAGTGTTCATGGAGAGCATATCATTCACATCCCTTCGCTTTGTAGTAAGGAGGGACGAGATTAATTTCGTATTGCCCTAGAATGAGTCCAAGTCCCTGCACTCAATTAGCATATCAAAGGCAAAGCACACGGTAGAGCAGAGGCATTGCATATAAAATAACGGATATTAATTTGTATGATCGAGGCTGGGTTAATTTGTTCATCACAACACAATACAAAATGCGTGCATGCTATCGAAACCTCTGTGTGCGCTCCTGACTGATTGGCAAGCGTCGGCTACGGCTAAATCCAGCTCATTAGAATTCACTGCTCGTAGTGGCAGGACCACGATGAATGTTTGATGAAGAACAGACGTAATCTCACTCTGGGAGAAGCAATAGCCCACGACATTGCTGTGATACTGTAGGAAGTAGCCTAAAAATGACACATCTATTAATTCATTCACAGGCTGAATGTGTAGTATTGTCACGATACGTGCTGGTATCATTTCCCACGTCGATACTCTTACGGGCTGTTTCCTCTTAAATAGTTTTTTGATACTATGCGCGTTTACGCTATATCCTCGTAAAGAGAGTCATCACACTTTACAGACACAATTTCTGGGAAAGGGACAACATACACCCCCAACCTCCCTTATGTCTGACCAAGACTCTTCCGTTCTAATTTTAACAGTTGTAATGTTAACCACTCGTTTTCTTTTTCATTATTTCAATTATTTATATGAAACCAAGTAGCGCCAACACGCGCGAAACAGCATTTATAATACTCATAATCATAATTATATTTGCCCCTGTCAAAGGCAGCCTACACATTTTTAATAAACCAAGGCACAGGGTTGAAGAGTAGCTCTGACGGGAACGAGCATTTCGCTTTGATGGACAGTCCATCTTCCGCTAACTTAACAATAGAAATAGGAGGGGCTTTCTTTCGTAAATGGAGTGCTACGTAAATGAGGGGTGTGTTCAAAGTGGATATGGTCAAATGAGGCGCCGTGAGAGGGTGCAGTTTTTTTAGATTGAAGTGTGACGTCTGTAGTGTACAGGTGCAGAGGGCGTGGTCGGAGCGGGGCTGAGGCAGACAGCAGAGAGGCAGGCAGAGCGCAAGAAAGACAGAAGGAGACGGCGGGGGGATGTGCGCGTGTTTGTAGAACACAGCGCTGCAGGTACAGCGACAGACGGCGGATTGTGCTTTCCGTTCCAGCCCTGGAACACCATCCCCCAAATTCCGGAGATCCCCCCCTTCCCCCTGCGATGTCTGGCGGTGAAGTGCGGGTGCTCCGCCGAGAGGCTGGACAGGAGAGCCCGAGGATGCCGGCCTGGAAGAGAGAGATTCTGGAGCGGAGGAAAGCAAAAGGCGGCGGGACCGGAGCAGGTGCAGCGGAGCCGTCCTCGAGCGCGGCCGCAACCCGGCTTAATGGAGACGTATCGGGAGATAGCGGTGCCTCTAAAAACAAAGAGAGTGTGTCCAGCGCCAGTTCAAACAGGAGCTATACCATCACTCCGGCAAGCCAGCACTTCGCGGGGAAGCATGGCAGCGCCTCCGCCTCCCCGGATCTCTCCCCAGTGAAATCAAACAAAGACCCCTGGATTACGAACGACACTGTCGACGCGGAGAAAACCGGCAGAGGACGCGGGGGTGAAGAAGAAAGCCTGGTGCTGCAGGACAGTCTTGGCCCGTTACAGGAGAACCCATTCATTAAACTGGAGAAGGAGCGTAAAAGGCGACAGGATCGCGAGAGCGCCGCTCGGCCGGTTCAGCATATATTGGAGCTTTACGGCGGCGTTCCGGGCATCCGGACTATCCGCGCGGAGAACATCATTATAATAGAGTCTGACCCCGATTATTTCCCGGACGGTAGCGGCATTAAAAGCGGTGCCAAGCTGCAACAGAACGGCACCGTCGGCAGCTACAGTTCCCTGAGTGACCTGGTAGACAGGAGAGGCAGTGCTGTGACCGAGATCCGCGCCAAGGAGGTGGTCATTTACGATTCAGCGCTGAGCAAAAGCGAGGAGAACCTGAGCACGCTGGGCCGCCCGGGCTCCGAGGACGCGCTGGACCTGGGGCAGACCCAGGGCAGGGTGAGCCGCATGCTGCAGAAGTTCGACCGCAACTACGGGAAGCTTCAGCCCAAGTCGCGCAGCACGGAGAACCTGCTGGACCTGGAAACCGGGCCGGTCAGGCCCTGGGCCCGGCCCAAACCGCAGCCAGATCATCAGGTGCCAAAGTCCACGCCGCCGCTGTGCCGCTCGCCGGCCCACAGTCCAGACCGCGCAGAGTCTGGCTCAGTCTTCCAGAGCTCCTCGTCTTCCAAGCCCCACTCCGATTCCTCTCCGGAGGGGCACGCGAGCGACGGCTCCCCCGCTGGGTCCCCCCAGTCCGTGTCTTCCTACCGGCGGCACTTTGAGAAGGGCGGGGGGAGCGCCGCGCCGGCGAACCACAGGGAGGCGGCAGAGCGGTTCCAGACCCGGCCGCAGAGGCCGCGGGATTGGCCGACCGCCGCCGAGGGCTCCTCCAGTCCCAGGGCGCCGCGCTCTCCGCCGGAGAGGCGCCGAGCCGCCGCCGCCGCCGCCTCCCCGTCCCCGCCCCCGTCGCCTCCCTCCCCCGGGTTCGAGATCCGCCCCTCGCCCCGGCCGGACCTGTCGGCGCTGCCGGCCGGGGACATCCAGGCGCGCGCCCTGGCCAACCTGCGCCTGCAGTCCCGCAACTCCTTCACCGTCATCCCCCGGCGGCGCGCGGGGGGCGCGGCCTCCCCCGGGAGCACCGCCCCCTCCAGCCCCGTCCAGTCCCCGACCCCCGCCGTCCCGAGGGCGCCGACGGAGCCGCCGGCCGCCGCAGTGCCAACCCCAACCTTCGCCGTGTCTCCGCCCACGCCCCCTACCGCCAAGAAGCAGGAACGGGAAACCGCGGCGGGACTAGCCAAAACGGAACTGTACGAACCGGACGCCCCCCTGGTGCCCGTGTCTCCTTTTCCGCCCTCGGAGCCCCCCCTGGACACCCCCCCGAAGTGGGCGGCGCCTGAACCCGCCGCGCCCGCCGCGTCCTCTGACCACCTACCCGTCACCAACATCGACGACATCGAGGTGGAGGCGGGGCAGCCGGGCCCGAGCCCCATGGTGCAGCGTCGCTCGGGGAACACCTTCACGGTGGTGCCTAAACGCAAGGCCGACCCCCAGCCCGCCCTGCCCGAGCCCCAGGAAGCAGGCCTCCAGACCCCCTCCACGCCACCCCAGGCCCCCTACGCCCAGCTGGGCACCCTGCTGAAGAAGCGCTACCCCGCCGTGGACGAGATCGAGGTGATTGGCGGCTACCTGTCGCCTGGCCGCTCCTGCCTCTCCAAGGCCAGCTCCAGCGGGAAAAAGGTAAGGCTGATCGCCATGCTTATTGTGAGACTGATCATGACGCTGATTGCCAAACTTATTGTGAGGTTGATCACTGAGCTCATCGCTAGACTGATTGTGAAGCTGATCACTGAGCTCATCGCAAGACTGATCGTAAGGCTGATCACTGAGCTCATTGCAAGACTGATCGTAAGGCTGATCACTGAGCTCATTGCGAGACTGATCATGAGGCTGATCACTGAGCTCATCGCGAGACTGATCATGAGGCTGATCACTGAGCTCATCGCGAGACTGATCGTACGGCTGATCAATGAGCTCATCGTGAGACTGATCGTAAGGCTGATCAATGAGCTCATCGTGAGACTGATCGTGAGGCTGATCACTGAGCTCATCGCGAGACTGATCGTAAGGCTGACCGTTTGCTCCAGAGTCTGACATGATCGGTGCCCCGCCTGCACAGCCGATAACACTTGTGCCGCTGGGAATCTCCACCATTACGCTGCAGTCAGAACAATTAATTTAATTTGCCGGCGACGCGCCGCGTAATTATCTCTGACCCGCGTGGCTGCTGGAGGCGGCTCAGCGAATGGGATTTGTGTAGAGACTCGTGTCTCGCTTGTCTCCATCGTGCCCACGGTGTTGTATCCGATCAGACTGTGGTAGTGCGCGAGAGGGGGAACGGTCGCCATGTGCGCTGATTGGCTGCGTTCTACACCACGCTGACTGTGCTCTGTGCTGATTGGCTGTGCTCTGAGCCGCCCTAGACTGCACTCTGCGCTGATTGGCTGCGTTCTGCACTGTGCAGGACTGTGCTCTGCGCTGATTGCCTGTTTTCTGCACTGTACTAGGCGGTGCTGTGTGGCCCTGCTTAATATCATGGTTCGTAAACTCAGGCTAAACTCCAGACTCACATCACCCTGGCAACCTTATCAGGTCATCATGTGATCAGTGTGATTTAGCTGGAAATGAACTTGGTTTGAGTGGTTAGGTCCAAGCGCTTGGCTCGCTGGTCGGATGGTTGGATGATGATAGTTGTTGTTCCAATGACAATGATATGCACTTTTGTACGTCGCTGTGGATAAAAGCGTCTGCTAAATAAATGTAATGCAATGATAGGCTCCTCCATCAGCTTCCCATCATTGTGTGCTTCAGTGCTCTTAGCATTGCTACTGAAATTCACCGTTATTACCTTTAACTGTATAACACATTTATTTTAATTTTTATGGTTGTACTTTTGGTTTGGTTTCGGTGAAACCAAATATTAGCCTGGTTTTTGCTTGTGTGTGTCAGTCAGACGTCACTCTGCCAGTCGGGTTATAGTGTGCCTTCCTGGCAGTTCATGAAGTAATTGTGCACAAAACACATTTGGACCCAAGACAAGAATGTTGGACTTCATTCACAACCACGCCAAAAATGTTGATCCAGTGCTTACGTTTTCCCAAAGCAGTTAAATCTGTTCTCAGACAAAGATGTAGGCCTAGACCTTGTGTAGAACTGAATTGTGGTTCTCTGATCAGGGAGAACGTTTGCCCCTGTATGCTGAAGACCTGTCTGACCTATAAATTAGATTCATGTTTTCTGCGATTACTGAATTTGAGCTAAAGGGTTGCTTGTAGAAGGTCTGCCTTGGCTTGACCGTTAGGATCAATAATTATGCATCATTCATAGGGTTGGATCATGATATCCCTTCTCAGCTGCAGGATTGCGTTTTAATTCATGAAATAAATCTGTGGTAAAACTTTATATTATTTGCCACGGATGTGCATTCAAAGAACATAAGAAATATAACCCTGCTTTAAATATAATTCATTCATCTAAAGCTTTCTGTGTTAAAGCGGAATTGAGTGAGTTTCATGTTGTGCTGGGGGGAAATGACAGCTTGATTGTCTTCATAATTAATCTTCCGGGCCTGAGGATATTCAAAATATTTAGGCTATATTCAGAAAAAAAAATTTCAGAAAAGCTTGTCTCTGTTACCCAAGGCTTGTTTTGCTGCTGGCAGTTGAGAAATGACTGAGGTTGCCTGCTGTCCAGTGAAACGTTAAGAGAACAGAAATTGAGGACTCTTTCCAGGTTAATCTTTGCAGAGGGGGGTTTGCTGGATGTTTTATTTTATTTTAAATATGTCATTGGTGAATTGTGTTTGTGTGCGAATGTGCGAGTGAGATGTGAGCGGCGTGTTTATTGCTCTGTACTGTCTGAGAAATGTCACGGGCTGTTCTCCCATATGAAAATATCTGAATGTTTTTATTAATCGTAGCGCGGTCCACAAGGTCACTTGCGCGCCAGACGCTGCTCAGATGGGAAGTGCCTCTCGGCTCTCTCCCGACCCAGACTTTGTTGTGTGTCTGTAGGATTCCTCGGCCTAATTTCTTGCGCTCATGTGTTATCCTGCCTCACCCCTGTTCACCGGTCTTACCTGTGCCTCCTCCTGCCCAGAGAAGCAGGTTAAACTTGCCCTGTGCCAGGAGACAGAGGAGCGTAATCAGCCTTAAGCAGGACGGCCCATTTCGAAGAATTTGTTCTGTCTTACTCGTCTCTTTGTACTCTCTCTCTCTCTCTCTCTCTCTCTTTTCATCACCGTTTCAGGCCAGAATATGCAGGTCCCTCTGAGCTCCCTGCACCATGTGGTCGTGGTTTTCTTGTCTGTAAAAGGCCACCACATCCTCTGCTTCTAAGCTTGGTCCGGAACTCTGGGCTGTGGTGTGTGTGGAGGTATGAGAAGTATTTTGGGCGTTGCGTGTATACGACACTGCGTTTTAGTGTTGTATGATGGCTGTGCCAGACTTCAAAGAACTACAGGTTCTCACTTTTGTCTCATTTGAGTAGCAGCTGAAGTGAATGTTACTTTTAGCGTCAGTCAACAGTGAGTTCGCCGGGCTCTGAATTTAACGAAGACCGATGCGTAACTGTTAGCGTAACTGTCAAAACCACGCAGTGCTCACTTGAGTGTGACGCCCTTGTTGAGGTCAACGCCGTGTCTGGTGCTGTGCTTCTGCTTTTCTCTCTCTGTGAGCCATTTATTTAATCAAGATCGATCTTTGCACTTCCGTGTTTGCGTTTGCTCATATTCTGAGCTTTACACCTCGCGACGTGCATCCACTGGTTGGCTATGTGGGTTTCCTGCGTTTTACAGCCACTAGGCATCTGCGGTAGATAAACTCGGTTTAGGGAATCTTTGTTTCAATTAGGATGTAGCCTGTAAAACAGAGTTGGGCAACGAGGGCTGTATCTGTTTCTGGTATTCAGGACAACTTCTGGCCTTAATTGCTTAATTAGCTATAACTTCACACCATCTGGCATTTTAGCTATTTTTCTTGATGAGTGAATGAATGACAGCCAATGGCTGTTCTTGTGTCCATATATGGAACGTTTTACTGTGGTCCAAACCACCAATGAACCAGCGTTGGTGTATACAGAAAATTAGCACATTTAGCCAAGGGTGGAAAGAAAAACCTCCATACACACCAACCCTCCAGGACTGGCATTGCCCAACCCTGCTATAGAATATTTTCCCACACCAGAATATGTAGAATATTTTTTTTATTCATTGTCTAACACAGTGTCATTTTTTGTGAATGCTTCCGCTACCTCCCGCATGTTTCAGCATTAAGTTGTTTCAGGTGATAGTACTGAAGGAAGTACGTGTAAGAGTGTGCTGGAGTTCAGCAGGAGGAAGATAGTTCGCTAGATTTCTGTATGTACGGGATTTTATAAGTTTAGCCATTCGCTAAATCTCTTGAAGGGCGCCTGAAATGAATCGGTTTTAAATGAAACGCGATACTCTCCTGCGCCAAGCTTCCTTCGCTGAGCGGTCTGCAGCCACGCCAGGGAGGGGAGGTGTTTGTTTGTGAGGTCAGTCCTCCCTGTGAGTCGGTAGAGAGCAGGAGGGTCCGTTTCCTTTATTTATGTCTGCACCATTCTGCACTCTAATGTGCACCATTCTGCACTCTAACGTGCACCATTTTGCACTCTAATGTGAGCCATTCTGCACTCTAATATGCGCCATTCTGCACTCTAATGTGCGCCATTCTGCACTCTTAATATGCGCCATTCTGCACTCTAATATGCACCATTCTGCACTCTAATGTGCGCCATTCTGCACTCTAATGTGCACCATTCTGCACTCTAATGTGCACCATTCTGCACTCTAATATGCGCCATTCTGCACTCTAATACGCACCATTCTGCACTCTAATATGCACCATTCTGCACTCTAATGTGCGCCATTCTGCACTCTAATGTGCACCATTCTGCACTCTAATGTGCACCATTCTGCACTCTAATATGCGCCATTCTGCACTCTAATACGCACCATTCTGCACTCTAATATGCACCATTCTGTACTAACTGGTGAATTTCAGGAAATACACAGACTCCCCACCAGAATACAGAGGGCTGATTCCTGGGCTGTCAGATAGCAAAGCCATAAGATAAGCGTTCTAGTGTTGTGTTCTGCTGCAAAATGGCTGCCGTGCATCACCCAGGTGGGTGATACGTATTGGTAGTGGCTAAGGTGAGTTTCCCCTTCATCACTGTAAAAAGCGCTGTGACTTTGGATGAAAACATTATGTAAATGTGGGGAATTTTTGTTATGATTAAAACCTTTCCGCTGCTGTGCGTGACATCAGCCAAAGCTTTGTCCGCTCGGCAAATCGCTCTGTTTCAGATTCAAAATGGCAACTTTGCTCTGTCACCTGTGTGTAGCTCGAGATGAATTTACAAAAGCTGTTTACAAAAGCCAAAACAATACGGAACGAAGGGGGACCAGCGGTGCTCTCAGAAAAACATGCCTGTCTGCCGTGGGGCTACGTACTTACAACTTACACAAGCACGGTTAACCAGTTAATGTCATTTGCCAATCCTCAATAATTTTCATACATTTTGAATAACCTCTAGGCTTCTGTGGATAAAAATCATAGAAAATAATGTGTCTCCTTCTCAAATTCTTTATTTATATCGAGGACAGTGGATTGGTTAGTCAAATCAAATCAAATCAAACTTTATTTATTTATGATAGCGCATTTCACAATCAATTGTCACAATATGCTTCACAGACAAACCTGGCCTAATCCCCCACTGGAGCAGGCCTAAATCCCCACAGGAGCAAGCCTAAAGAAACAGTGGCAAGGAAAAACTCCCTGGGGCAGATGGGAAGAAATCTTGGAAGGAACCAGGCTCGGGGGAGGGAGGGGAACCCATCCTCCTCTGGTCAGCTCAGGGTGTAGCTTGGTAACCAACATGGTCAGTCAGTCAGTGTTCACGTTGAAGGCATTCAATCTCGTTAGTGGGTTGAATGCCTTGCTAGACTCGGTTGTATCTCTGACTGTAGCTACAGCTGAGTTCAGTTTAAGCCGTTAGGACCCTACAATCCTTATAGATCACACGGGCTGAAAAACACTTGAAAAAATACTGTAGGCTAATCTCCGCTAGTAACCCGCTGTTCAAGTAGAAGTT
This sequence comes from Anguilla anguilla, assembly GCF_013347855.1. Lineage (NCBI taxonomy): Eukaryota > Metazoa > Chordata > Actinopteri > Anguilliformes > Anguillidae > Anguilla > Anguilla anguilla. Next base: position 24,475,406 of record NC_049214.1, read on the forward strand.
TGCATTGGTAGGGAAAGGAGATTAATCAGGTAATACCCTGTTTAACCTTAATACCCAGCGAAATGTACAGCACCGCCTTCACAACAGGCTGGTTGTTTTGTGTCGTGGCTTTTCAAAAGCAAGTGTCACAAGAGCCTTCTGAATTCAGGCTTTTCCTACAGCTGTGGGAATTTGAGGCATGTTTTTAGAGCTGTTCTGAACATGTTTACCATGGATTTGCCTTGCTGTAGTTTAAATGTGGCTCACGTTTTCGTGAAGTTACAGGCAATGGACTTGAGATGACGTCTCCTTAGAAGTCGTTCTGTGCCCTTTCACCGACTGGCATGGGCCTGGTGTTTATGACTGGGAGGCAGAGCGGCCTACTTTTGCTTTCGTCTGCACAGCCCTGGCACACACGCGGGCAGCCTGTTTACTGCTGGAAGGCTTTCCCGCTGTCATAAGGAAGTTGTTTTGCTTTTATTGATGGTGGTTGTGTAAGCCCTTCAGCAAGAGCATAAGTCTAACTGATACTCCTTCATGACCTCCCATGTTTTCTATCGCTCTCCCTCGCTTTCCCTGTCCATCTCTCTCTATCCCCCTCCTTCTCTCCCTCTCTTCCTCCCACTCTCTCTCTCTCTCACTCTCTCTCTCTGTCTCTGTCTCTCTCTCTTTCTCCTACATTGCTTTGTAAATTGCTTAAATCTATGCTAAATGGGGTTATTTGATGGTAGATTGGATAAATCTATGGTAAATTGCATACTTCTATGGTAAATGGGGTGATTTGGTGGTAGATTTGATAAATCAATGATAAATTGCATAAAGCTATTGTAATTGAGGTAAACAAACTATGGTACATGAGGGCGTGAATCTATAGTAAGTTGGACTTATCTATGGTACATTGGGTAAATCTATGGTGAATTTGTTAAATCTGCTGTAGTTCGGACTGTGTGAGGCCAGGATCGGGTTGTCTGTATAACAGCGTATCAGATGTTGTGGTCTTTATGCATATTTGTTGGCTATTGTACAGGCAGTTGCTCAGTAGCGTGCACGTCCTCGGTCTATAAATAGGCGCCGCGGCGCATGGAGACGTGTTTTGTTTTGAACGTTGTTTTGGCCGATGCGGCGGGGGCCGGCGCCGTTCGCACGCGCCTCGCACGCGCGGTCCGGGTCCGCGCGGAAAGGGGCCGGCGCGAGCCGGTCGCATTCTTTCGCCAGGGCGCGGGCCGCAGGTGCGACTCGTTACGATTGTCCTCGGCGTCACATGAGTCACCCTGCCGAGTGTAAGCCTCCGCGACCGCGCCCCTGCTTTCTCTCGCTCCATTCTTCCTCTCGCTCCATTCTTCCTCCTCGGCCCACTTTCTTTGGGGCCGGGGTTGGGTTTTTTGTCGACCCTGCCGCGCCGCGGCCTGTTGAATGGACACCGGAGCCCGCTCGGCGCGACCCAGCCATTGTGATTTTTTTGAATGTGCGTGGGTGTGTGTATTTACATATGTGTGCGCAGGTTTGCGTACGCTCGGATTTTAGGTGTGTGTGCGTGCGTGGGTTTGCGTATCAGTCTCTGTGTGTGCGTGCGTGTGTGTGTGTGTGTGTGTGCGTATCTGTGTGTGTCTGTGTGTCTGTGTGTCTGTGTGTGTGTGTTTGTGTGTGTCTGTGTGTCCTGATGTAAAGGTACTCTCTGTACAGTTTACGGAACTGTGAGACAGGCCTGCTCAATTCCAGTGTATTTGCGTCCCCACTAGGCCTGACGTCCCCACACAGACGGGTGCTGTGTGACTGAAGGGTCTGATCCAGCCGCTCTGATGAAGCAGCTCAGTGTCCTTCTTATTTCTTTCTCTTTATTTGTTGCCGGAAATGGCCTTGAGTCTTGATTACCGCTATCACTGAGCCAGCGTGATTAGAACTCAGAGCAAACACTGCTGCATGTTTGTGCACGTGTGTGTGTGTGTGCGTGTGTGTGTGTGTGTGTGTGCGTGTCTGTGTGTGTGTGTGTGTGCATGTGTGTGCGCGTGTGTGCGAGTGTCTGTGTGTGTGTGTGCGCGCATGTGTTTGTGTGTGTTTCCGTGTGTGTGTGTGTGCGTGAGTGCGTGTGTGCGTGTGCATGTGCGCTATCCAGAAGCATTCATAGTAAAATGCTGCAGAGCAAAAAGAGGCATTTTAGATCAGCTCAGCTCATAAACAGAACCAGACACGTGCACACACTCACACACAGGCACTCTCTCTCTGCCCCCACGCTCTGTCTCTCTCCCTCTCTCTCTCTCTCTCTCAGCTATATCCATGGCGTCTGTTGCTGGGCAACACGAGCCCTGGCCATTCTATCCTGTCATTAAGATTCCTGTAAAGGAAGCACTGGACACACATCCCCCCAAACACACACAGTGGCACACAGACAT